>NC_057803.1:445468022-445515022 GCF_018294505.1 Triticum aestivum | reverse complement strand
CCGTGGAGGGGTGGTTGAACAGGACCCCGTGGTGTGGAGGGCTGGATGAACAGTAGACGGTGGAGGGGTGGTTGAACAGTAGCGATGGAGTAGCGCGCGGTGGAGGCTGGATGAACAGGAGCCCGTGGACGCTGGAGGAGGTCGACGGTGGAGATGAACAGTATCCTGTGGAGTCCCGTTTTGTGGTACGCCACACCCCGACTGATGAACAGGACCCCCGTTTCGACCGTAGCGCTCCAACACAAGTCCGTTTCCTCCGTTTTGCGGTACGCCACACCCCTCCCGATCAACAGGACCCCCGTTTCGACCGTAGGAGGTCCGTTTCCTCCGTTTTGCGGTACGCCAGACCCCTCCCGATGAACAGGATCCCGTTTCGAACGTGGCCAGTCGAACACAAGGCCGTTTCCTCCGTTCTGTGGTACGCCAGGCCTCGTTTCCATCGTCTGTTCTGTCCAAGCCCTCCAGATGAACACGACGCATTCCGTTGCCTCCCCATGAACACGACGCATTCCGTTGCCTCCCCATGAATACGACAACGACGCTGTTTCTCCGTTTCGACCCAGCCATGTACACGAGCCCTGGCCGTACGTATGCGTGAGTAGGCGTTCGAGACCCCGCCCGTATGTACACATACGTGGCCGTATTTTCTTTCTTGCACCCTGGCCGATGTATGCACATGTAAATGCTACGTGCGCGCCTCTACATCGACCAGTATGTATGTACACGTTCGCGACCAGAATGACAATGCTACGTACGCTTTGACCAGGTGGGTCCCGACTGTCAGACACTTCCTTGCCTGCGAAGATGTAGCTGGTCGGTCCCAACAGTCAGGGGGCGAATCGTTTTTTTTGCCCGGACGCACTTCCTTGCGTGCGAAGATGTAGCTGGTGGGTCCCAGCAGTCAGGAGGAAACATTTTTTTTGCGAAATACAGTGGCCCGTCCGGTGGGTCCCAGTTGTCAGGTGGAGGAATCATTATTTTCCGCGTAATAAGGAGGCACTTCCTTGCTACGGCCGTGGACCCAGCTGTCAGCCTCTCCACGTACAGTCCATGTCCGATGGAAGTCGTTCCTTGACCACGTTGACCATGCCGCGCCGAGAGCACCAGGGCGGTGGATGACGGCGAGGCCTAGGAAGGGGACGACACGGAGGCAGGAAAGACTCGGCAGTTGTTTCCCACGCGGAGGGGAGTACGACTGTATGAGGGTTTACTGGTTCGTCTGCCATCGCCGGAGAATAACAACATGTGTGGGTGAGTAGAGGGATGGCTAGGCCAGCGATGGGAGTATGGTCGGGCGGTGAGGCCTGCGCGGCAGCACAGCCGGCCGCGAGGAGGAGGGAGCAGGCAGTCCTGTCGGCGCTTGTTTGAGCGGCTGGAGCAGGAAGAGCAGAGATTGAAAAAGCATGACGGCCGTTGGATAGACATCCAACAGTCAGTGCTTGTGCGTCAACCTTTTTTTAGGAAAGCCTCAAATCCGTGGAAAACAGCATACAACCCATCTGCCATTATTTCTAATAATTTACAGCCCATTTGCTAATTCTTAAGGTTTTTTTGGAGCCCATATTATTTTTGTTAGCATTACAACCCATATTGTGGCAACGGTTAAAAAATTATACGAAATTTTGTATATTTCGGTGTGGTCCGAACTGTTTTTAATCCCAAAATTTTGACTCACATTCAAACTGATTTTAAAAATAAATGTATATCAATATAAAATCCAACAAATTCTCCATGCATAAAAATTAATATAATTTAAAATCTTGAAATGAAAAAAGATATTTGAAACTAATTGCCAGTTTGATGTGTTTTAAAAATGTACAACCCATTGCTCATTACTGATGGGCCATTTTCTCGGCCAGCCGAATGAAAGCTCTCCTCGTCTTGAAAGATTTGCAGCCCAACAGGCCTGACAAAGCAACTTACTTGGCAAATCACAAAAAGACTGGGTTGTGGCCGTGGACACAGCTGTCAGCCTCTCCACGTACAGTACTCTTCCGATGGAAGTCGTTCCTTGATCACGTTGACCACACCGCGCGGAGAGCACCACGGCGATGGACAATAGCGAGGCCTAGGAAGGGGACGACGCGGCAATGGAAACCCGCGCGGAGAGGACTACGAGGGTTCACTGGTTCGGCTGTGGTGTAAGGCTGCCGTCGCCGCAGGGCCTGGCCAGCGGTGGGAATAGTAGGGGGCATTGAGGCCTCTGCGGCAGCACAGCCGGCCACGGGAGGCAGGAGCATGCAGCACGACCGGCGCTGCTTTGGGTGGTTGGAGCAAGAAGACCAGAGGTTGAAGAAGCACTGCGGCCGTTGGATGGACATCGTACGGTCACTGAAGCTAGAATCGTTCATATTGACTAAGTTGACAAAGCCCTTCGTCCTCATCAACTTAGTAGGCCCACAAGTCAGCCTCCCAGCAAGGTGGGTCCCAGCTAGCCGGGGGAGTATTCATTTTTTTGTGCGTAATAACGAGGCACTTCCGGTGGGTCCGAGCTGACAGCGGGGGGAACGTTTTTTTCATGAAATACGGTGGACCGTCCGGTGGGTCCCATCAGTCAGGGGAAACGATTTTTTTCGCAAAATACTGGTGGCCCATTCGGTGGGTCCCCGCTGTCAGGTGGAGGAATAATTATTTTCCGCGTAATAAGGAGGCACTTCCTTGCGGCTGCCGTGGACCCAGCTGTCAGCCTCTCCACATACAGTACTCTTCCGATGGAGGTCGGTCGTTGACCACGTTGACCACGCCGCGCTGAGAGCACCAGGGCGGTGGACGGCGGCGAGGACTAGGAAGGGGACGACTCGGAATCAGGGAAGACGCAGCAGTGGATGCCCACGCGAAGAGGAGTACGAGGGTTCACTGGTTCGGCTGCGGTGTGAGGCTGCTGTCGCCGCAGAATAACAGGGGGTGTGGGTGAGTAGAGGGATAGCCTGGCCAGCGGTGGGAGTAGTAGGGGGCGGTGAGGCCTCCACGGCATCACAGCCGGCCACGGGAGGCAGGAGCACGCGGCATGACCGGCGCTGGTTTGGGCGGCTGGAGCAAGAAGACCAGAGGTTGAAGAAGCACTACGGCCATTGGATGAACATCATACGGTAACAGGAGCTAGAATCGTTCATATTGACTAAGTTGACAAAGCCCTCCATCCCCGTCAACTTGGTAGGCCCACAAGTCAACCTCCCACTATGTTGGGTTCCAGTTGGCAGGGGGAATATTAATTTTTTATGCGTAATAAGGAGGCACTTCCTTCCGTGTGAAGATAGCTGGTGGGTCCGACATCTCAGCGGGGGGCACTTTATTTGGCGAAATACAGAGGCCCTTCCGGTGGGTCCCAGATGTCAGGTGGAGGAATCATTATTTTGCGCGTAATAAGGAGGCATTTCCTTGTGTGCGGCCCTGGACCCAGCTGTCAGCCTCTCCACGCACAGTCTACTTCCGATGGTGTTGTTCGTTGACCACGTTGACCACGCCACTCCGAGCGCATCCAAGGTGGTGGATGACGACGAGGCCCCAGACAGCAACGAGCCGGAGATGGGAAGACGTGGGAGTAGAGTCGCAGACAGAGAGGTGTACAAGGGTTAACTGGTTCTAGTGCGGTGTGGTTCGGCATTCGGTGGAGAAGAACATGAGGTGTGGAGGGGTGGAGGGATGTCCTGGCCAACGGTGGAGTAGCGCTTCATAGCGAAGCATGCTAAGCAGAGCTGCTAGCAGCAGGAGGCGGGAGGTGGTCCCGGCGGCGCTGGAAGAAGAAGACGAGAGATTGAAGATGGATGTCGGTCATTGGATGTAAATCCAACAGCTAACATGCCAGAATCATTTGTTGACTAAATTGACAACGACTTGCATTGGCTTCGACCTATTGGCCCACATTTCAGCCTCCAAAAATGTGGCACGTATTCAGCCCATTTTTTCAGAATTTACAGTCTTTTTTTTGCGCGGTAGAATTTACAGTCAATTTGATCTTTTTTTTTGAATTACAGCCATTAGCTGGGCCGGGTGAACAAATAATGCAGCGTCCATGCGACCCGTTTATTTTATTTCCTAAAAAATTACAGCCCATTTGCACTTTCTCGAAATACACGATTTTGCTGGGCTGATTCTAATTACAATGTTGGGTTGGACCAGTAATGTTATCAAAAAATAAAAGGGACTGAGCATTTTGTTATAAATATATTTAAATAATAAGTGATATTATTACATTCGTCCTTAAATTTACAACCTTACCAAGCTTTATATAATAACATATAAAATAATGCTTTTTAGAAAAACAGGGAGCATCTCCCCGGTTCCATTGCTGAGAACGAAACCACAACATATTCTGATACAGCAGCTCAAAGAGCAATTCGAAAGCAAAGGTAGAAAAGCTACAAACTAGGGGGGTGGATGAACAAGTTCTCTGAATAACACAAATCACCCGAGCGGTGCCAAAGGCAGAGCGGATAGAGCACTCAAATGACACAAGGAGGGTCCAGCGAAGCCTTCATGGTCTTCAGCCGAGGGGCCATGTCAGCTTGCGGTGACCAATAAGCAAGCGGAGACACTGGGCTGGAAGGCGTAGCATGGTGGATGTCCCTCTTTTTCAGCGCCAGGTGGCCATCTTCATCAGAGATCTTGAGACGATCCTGCGGGTCTAGCCCCAGAGCAGGTCGAGCCTTGTTCAACCACAAGTGATCGCCAACGGTTTCTGGAGGGATCTTGTTAGGGTTTCCACGAAGCTCATCAACTTGTCCTTGTCCGATCCGGAGGAGAGAATCGCCCAGTTCCTCACCATGTTCCTGATCAATCTCAAGACCCGCGGAATGGAAATTCAGGAGGTGTTACTGAAAATCATAGCATTTCTATATTTCCAGAGGCACCAAAGGACAACTGAGCTAATAGTGTTTAAATTTTTGGTAGCAATCCAGAATCCAGCGACAGATTCGAAGGATGAGCCAATCTGACTAGAGAAATATTCCTCAATATGGGCCCAGAGATGTTTAGCAACTATACATTGAAAAAATAGGTGAGAACAAGACTCTTGTTCCAAGCAGTAAACACAATCAAGGGGTTTGATGATGTGTCTCTTCCTAAGGTTATCCCTAGTCATCAATTTTTTTTGGAGAGAAGCCAGAGAAATACATGAATTTTAGGGGGAACTCTCAATTTCCAGACAGCAGGGATAAACACGGGTTGAACCCCTCTAAAGTTGATAACATGATAGAGGGAGCTGGAGGAATACTTCCCCTTATTGTCCAGCTGCCAAATCAGGGCATTCGGCATGGTAGTAAAGGTAATGCTTTTGGCAATTTCCTCCAACTGGAACCATTGTTCCATGAGACTATTGTAAGTGCATCTAGTGCCACCCCTAGTTGGTTTTGGAGTATTGACGACAAACCTAGTTGAGGGACTAATGTGTTTGTGAGAATTGCAGGAAAACACAGGTAGAAGTCCCTCATTGATTCGGTTTTACTACCAGAGATGACCCCTAAAAATGTACGAAGACATTGAAGACAAAGGTGGTATATGAAGATATTCACATTGAAGACTATGACAAAGGAAGACACGTTATGAAGCCTATGGAGCTTGAAGACTTAGATCTTTTGTAGTTCCTTTTCTTTTGTGTTGAGTCATAGGAACCACCGTACTGTTAAGTGGGGTCCAGGAGAACCAGTCAGAATGACTGAAGTGATGCCTAAATCAAAAACCTATGTCTTCGAGCGAAGACAATGAGAGCGAATCTTGTCCAGAGCCGGACAAGTCAGCTTTGCTTGTAGCCCAAGTAAAGTTGCCATGAGAGTTTGAAATCTGACCGTTGAGACACGTGTCAGTTCCTTAGTGACCCAGGGTCATTTCGGATAAATCAGGTCGGGTTGCCAAGTATCTATAAATAGCCCACCTCCACAACCATAAACGGTTGGCTGCTCAGATTTCAGTGCCCGGCTTTTGTCGTTTGAGAGCAACCCACCTCGAAGCCTTTGAGAGAAAATTCCTAGTGAGGAGAAAAGCCCTAACCACCCAGAGCCAGAGCAAATTGGGCATCACTTAGGTCTTCTTGTCTGTGTGATCTGAAGACTTATTACACTTGAGGACTATGAATCCTCCAGACGGTTAGGCGTCGCGTTCAGAGCATCCAAGAGACATTGTGGATTTCCAGTGAACGAAGTTTGTGAAGGTTTGGGAGTCTACCTTGAAGACTTACTAGAGTGATTGGGCGAGGACTAAGTGACCTTAGCTCAAGGAGAATACGGTGAGGACTTGGTGTCCTGAACTGTGTGTTCAGGACTGGGTGTCCGGGACTGTGTGTCCTAAGGTTTAAATACCTAGCCGCTCCAACCAGACGTACAATTGTCACATCAACTGGAACTGGTCCAACATATCATTGTCTTCAACGAGTCACCGGTTTCATCTTCACTTCCTTTTCTTACTGTTACATATTGTGAAGCCATTGCATGCTTGCTTTATCTTTTGTCTTCGCAACGTGAATGTATGAACTGTTTGGCTTCATAACTTCTTCCTACCTGATCCTTATTACACTGCAGTTGTTTGTCATTGTGCTTTCACCCTATTGAATACATGACCATGGCTGGCCTAGTGTAATCTAACTTCTGCTGCATAGTAATAGGCATAATCTTCGCTGTTTGTCTTCATAACTCTCACATTTTGAAGACTTTCATAAAAATCGCCTATTCACCCCCCCTCTAGTCGATATAACGCACTTTCAATTGGTATCAGAGCAAGGTGCTCCCTTGTTCTGTGTGATTCGGTTTAACCACCTGGAGTTTTAGCTATGTCGACTGCAGGGATAATCAAAGTCTCCGCTGCGTGCCCCGTCTTCGATGGAACTGAATATCCCTACTGGAAGAATAAGATGCGCATGCATCTTGAAGCCATTGACGTCGACCTATGGTATGTCGTCGAGAACGGCGTTCCCAAGGCTGGAGCAGGTGTCACTGCTGCTGATGTCAAGAAGTTCACTCAACTGGACTCTACTGCCAAAAATATCATCTGTGGTCATCTGATAAAAGGACAGTATGGCCGTGTGAGTGCTTTGAAGACATCCAAGCTGGTCTGGGACTGGCTCTCCAAGGTCAACGAAGGCGTCTCAACCCAGAGAGATCAAAGGATCAGTGTTCTTCGCAACCTCTTCAACCGCTTCAAGCGAAATGACAATGAGATTGTCCAGCACACATTTTACCAGCTCGCTGACATCACAAATGAACTTCAAGCCCTCGGCGCCACTGAGATCACCAAACATGAAATCATCAAGACACTGCTGAGATCACTTGATAGTTCATTTGACATCCTGGCCCTGATGATTCAAGAACGTCCTGATTTCAAGACACTCGATCCGTCTGACATACTTGAGAGGCTCAACACACATGAGTTTCAGCTTTCTGAGAAAAGAGATATCTACGGTCCAAACTATGGGCGAACTCGTGCCTTGAAGGCAAAAGCTGTTTCCTCATCTGAAGAAGAATCTGACTGCAGTTCTGATGATCCTGAAGATATTGGAAGAGAACTTGCAATGCTAGTGAAGAAGTTCCAAAAATTCACTAAGAAGAAAGGCTTCAGAAAATCTTCACAATCAAGCTCAAGAAATGATGAAGCTTCTGCTCATGACTACAAGAAGAAAACATGTCACAAGTGCAAGAAAACTGGACACTTCATCTCTGAGTGTCCACAGTGGGACAATGAGAACAGAAGGAAGAAGAAGAGCAAGGAATATGATTCTGACGACAAGAAGAAGAAGAAATACTCAAAGTCTTCTTCCAAGTCTTCTTCAAGGTCTTCATCACACAAGAAGAGCTCATCTGGCAAGGCACGTGCGTTTGTTGGCAAGGAGATGGATTCAGAGGAGGAGTCCGCATTTGAGGAGGCAGAGGTGGAGTCTGAGGAGGAGTCTGATTCTGGCATTGCGAGTCTGGCTACAGCATACGTCGCCAAGTCCATCTTCAACACTGAAGACAATAACTGCATCACCGACACCGACGCAAATGACAAGAACGACTCCACTCCTACCTATTGCTTCATGGCACGCGGTGCCAAGGTAAACACACGCACTACTCGCTATCAAACTTCTAGTGAAGATGACTCTGACTGTGATTCAAAACCCAGCTACAAAACACTTGCTAAAATTGCAACTAAACAACAGAAAGCTACGGAACATATTCAAAAACTGTTAGATAGAAGCGATGATCTGTTGGGTGCTGAAATGACTCGATCTGAATCCTTAATTGAATACATAAAAAACATTCACGTTAAGTATCAGGAACTTGAAGATCATCTTGATACTCTCTCAACAACTCATGAAAAGCTTTCCTATGACTATCTTCAAAGGAAGCAAGAACTTGAGAAATTGAGAGCGGCTCATGAAGATCTTCAAAAGGAAAACGAGTCACTTCGCGCCGAACAGATCAGTCCCGCTCAGGAAGGATTTGAACCACCATGTATTAAATGCATTGAGCGTGATAATGCTACTTCTGTTGCTGAATGTTCCACTGCTACTACTGTTCCAATATCTTCAACTGTTGATGTGGTAACTAACCCCTCTGCTGAGGATACCACTGCTATTGCTGATGAGAATGCTAGGTTGAAGACATTGCTTGAAACAGGGATGTACAAAAGTCTTAAAGGACATCAGACATTATGTGATGTCCTCAAGAAGCAGATTCTGAACCGAAACCCTAGGAAAGAGGGTGTTGGGTTCGTGAGGAAAATAAATGCAGATGGCTCTTACTGGAAACCTGAGCAGTACCCCAAAACCACATGGGTTGCTGCAAAGGAACTTTCAGCAGATCCATCCAATTTATCTGGCTTCACTTGTGCTAACCCCATTATCATTGATGAATCCTTTGATGCAAACTATAAACTGTTTAAGAATCAGAATGGTGAAGTGTTTGCTAGGTACATTGGTACTAACTGCAGGAATGGACCACCTATGAAGAAGATCTGGGTTCCGAAAAAGTGTCTGGAAAGTCTTCCTGTGAATGTCTTCATGACACCTCACTTGAAGAAGACGAACATCAGACCAAAGGCTTCATATGGTCCAAAGGCTTCATACAAATAGAGGACTCACCTGAGTCACACTAACGCAAATGTTTTGCAGGGAAACCATACTCAGGCATATGAATATGAGAGCGGTTCTTCGAATTGTCATGTTCATATGACCAAAAATTATTCTGCTTATTCCTATGAGTATTATTGTCCACCTGCTAGAATGTTTGCTAAGGCTTCAAAGCCAAAATTCTCAGATGCTGCACTTAGACTTATTGCTTCTAAGCCACCCCTGAAGATGTGGGTGGTTAAGAAAGCTTAACTCTCTTTTGCAGGGAAAGGTCTCCAGCAGAAAAACAAAATCTTCTGAGCTATTGCTGGGGACCTTAATAATCTTGTAGGGCGCAAGATAAAATGCCCGAATGGCATCATTATGTACTTCATTCCTGAATCGCATGCTACTCTTCCTATTAGTCCTAATCTGGATCTAAGTTTTCATAACCCACTGGTTCGTCAAATGTTTATGCTTCACAATTCTCTTCGTGAAGCCTATCCCCCTAACTGCACTGTAGGATACGACACCAGCGACTTCAAAGTCTTCAGAATGGATTATTGACAGTGGGTGTACAAATCACATGACTGGCAAAAGAAGCCTTCTTATGGACTCAACATTACGTCCATCCGACAAAAGCCACATCACATTTGCTGACACTGGTAAAAGTAAGGTATTGGGTCTAGGTAGAGTTGCAATCTCAAAGGATCAAGACATGGATAAAGTCATGCTTGTTCAATCCCTTGGCTTCAACTTAATGTCTGTCTCAATGCTTTGCGATTTGAATATGATCGTAATGTTTGGAAAATATCGTTGCCTGGTACTAATGGAATCTGACAAGTCTCTAGTGTTTGAAGGGTATCGGAAAGGTGATTTGTACGTGGTAGATTTCTCAGCAGGACCAAACTTGCAGTATGTCTTCTTGCAAAAGCTTCAGAATGCTGGCTTTGGCATCGAAGGCTTGGGCATGCTGGCATGAGGAACCTCCACACCCTTGCGAAGAAGAAGCATGTCATAGGCATCGAGGGCGTCAAGTTCAAGAAAGATCACTTATGCGGTGCCTGTGAAGCAGGGAAGATGACAAGGGCAAAACATCCTTCGAAGACAATCATGACTACAACACAACCCTTCGAACTGCTCCACATGGATCTTTTCGGTCCCACTCACTACTCAACTTTTACTACTACTGCTTGCCTCTATGGCTTCATGATTGTTGATGATTACTCTAGATATACTTGGGTGCACATAATCCTTTACAAGACTGAAGTGCAGGATGTCCTCAGATGCTTCGCCAATCGAGCCATGAACAATTTTGGCGCTAAGATAAAGCACATCAGAAGTGACAATGGCACTGAATTCAAGAACACTGGCCTTGATACATATCTTGATACCTTGGGCATCACACATGAATTCTCAGCTCCGTACACGCCACAGCAGAATGGCGTCGTCGAACGCAAGAACAGAACACTCATTGAGATGGCCAGAACGATGCTAGATGAATACAAGACTCCAAGAAAATTCTGGACTGAAGCCATTGATACTGCATGCCATACAATCAATCGTGTTTATCTTCACAAGCTTCTGAACAAGACATCTTATGAACTCCTAACTGGCAAGAAGCCAAATGTCAGTTACTTCAGAGTATTTGGCTCAAGGTGCTGGATCAAGGACCCACATCACACTTCAAAATTTGCACCTAAATCACATGAGGGCTTTATGCTTGGATATGGAAAGGACTCGCACTCCTACAGAGTCTTCAATCTATTTCATTACAAAGTGGTTGAAACAGTGGATGTGCGGTTCGATGAGACAAATGGTTCACAAAGAGAGCAACTACCAAATGTGCTAGATGAAGTTCCAGCTAGTGAATCAATCAAGCTTATGGGAACTGGAGAGACTATACCTTCTGAAGCTCATCCTAAAGAAGAACTTATCATCTCAGCACCTGATCAACATGAAGACGATGCTCAGCCTGAAGATATTCCTCCCAATAACAACGCAGATCAGCAAGAGCAAAGTCTTCGCCCTGTACATCCTCGTGTTGCCAGTGAAGTGCAGATTGACAGAATAATTGACAGCATCAATGCACCTGGGCCACTCACTCGTTCAAAGGCAACTCAGCTAGCAAATTTCTGTGGGCACTTCGCATTCGTGTCAATTTCAGAACCCAAGAAAGTTGAAGAAGCCTTCATGGAACCTGAATGGATTCAAGCTATGCAAGAAGAGCTTCAATAGTTTGAGCTGAATAATGTATGGGAACTGGTTAAGCATCCTGATCCACGGAAGCACAACATAATAGGCACAAATTGGATATACCGCAACAAACAAGATGAGCATGGTCAAGTTGTCAGAAACAAAGCTCGTCTCGTTGCTCAAGGATACACTCAAGTGGAGGGCATTGACTTCAATGAAACATTTGCTCCTGTGGCAAGGCTTGAAGCTATACGCATACTGCTGGCCTATGCAAATCATCATAACGTACTTCTATATCAAATGGATGTGAAAAGCGCCTTTCTCAATGGCAAGATTGAAGAAGAAGTGTATGTTGCACAACCACCTGGCTTTGAAAATCCAAAACATCCTGACATGGTATACAAGCTCAACAAGGCACTGTATGGCCTCAAACAAGCCCCTAGGGCCTGGTATGACACACTCAAATACTTCCTGAAGAGCAAAGGCTTCATACCAGGTTCCCTGGATCCCACTCTTTTCACGAAGACATATGATGGTGAACTGTTTGTGTGCCAAATCTATGTGGATGACATTATCTTCGGCTGCACCAATCAGAAGTACAGTGACGAGTTTGGATATATGATGCAAGATCAATATCAGATGTCCATGATGGGGGAGCTGAAGTTCTTCCTTGGTCTTCAAATACGACAACAACGCAATGGCATCTTCATATCTCAAGAGAAGTATCTCAAAGATTGCCTGAAGAAGTTCGGTATGCAAGACTGCAAAGGCTTCACAACACCAATGCCAGCCAAACATCATCTAGGTCCTGACGATAATGGTAAAGAGTTCGATCAAAAGGTATACCGCTCCATGATTGGGTCTTTGCTTTATTTATGTGCATCTAGGCCAGATATTATGCTTAGTGTTTGCATGTGTGCTCGATTTCAAGCGGCACCAAAGGAGTCGCATCACTTAGCTGTGAAGCGAATTCTTCGATACTTGGCTCACACCCCAACTCTAGGATTATGGTATCCAAAGGGCTCAGAGTTTGATTTGGTTGGATTTTCGGATGCTGATTATGCTGGTGACAAGGTTGATCGCAAGTCTACATCAGGCACATGTCACTTTCTGGGACGATCACTTGTATGTTGGTCTTCAAAGAAGCAGAACTGTGTATCTCTCTCCACTGCTGAATCTAAATACATTGCTGCTGGATCTTGCTGCGCTCAGCTTCTGTGGATGAAGCAAACACTCAAGGACTATGGCATTCATCTGAAGCAAGTGCCACTCTACTGCGACAACGAAAGCGCCATCAAGATTGCCAACAACCCAGTTCAGCACTCGAAGACAAAGCACATTGAAATTCGTCATCACTTTCTTAGAGATCATGTTGTGAAGGAAGACATTGATATCATACACGTCAACACTGAAGAGCAATTAGCAGATAACTTCACCAAGCCCTTGGATGAGAAGAGATTTTGCAAGTTACGGTGTGAGCTAAATATCTTGGAATCCTCAAATATCATGTGATCAGGCACACATCCTAACACTTATGCATATTGATGACTTAGATGTGCAACACACAAAGTAAAGTATATCTTCAATCAATGAAGACATACATTCTAAGTGTGAATACATTAATGTGGAATTTGACTTCGGAGCGCCACGATAATTGTGCGCCGTGTCTGGGTCTAATACTTCCTATACGGTGGGTAACGCCACCACCAAACGTTCCATTTTGAAGTGTTTCACTCATGGCGTTACCTTGCAATATCTTCACATTTGGTTTGGCTTAGAACTCAACATGTCTTCATGATTATCTTCACTACGTTGATTATATAGATATATACATACTAGTGTTCTGTCCTCTACAACATTCACTTATTGCTATGTCTTCTTGGTTGAATCTTTTGAACTAAGTGAATGTGATCGGACCCTAATCTCTCTATGCTTTCTATCTCAAATTCTATCTCTCCAAGTCATATGCATTCTATTGAAACTGTCGAATGTCTTCGCTATGTCCTTGTCAGCTGAAGATATAGAGACAACCATTAAGTCCGTTTTTTTTAAAATGCTCATTCCTCCACATAAAATCCGGAGAAGCAGGAACGACCGCCCGACAATTTAGGCGTGCGTGGGACGTGGAACAAACCCCAAACATCCGCTAACTGGCCACGCGTTCCTCAAATGCGAACCGCCAGGGGCACCTGTGTAATAGCACAGTGCCGCCCCTGAGCCTATAAATTCACACTTACCGCAGTCATTATCTCCTTCTTCCACCCTCGCAGGAACCCTAGCGCCACCGCTAGCACTCGACGACGCCGGAGACGAAGAGCTTCGCTGCCGCAACCTCTCCAACGTCGTCCTCACGCCGACCGCGGACATCGTCCTCTCCGCCGTCGCCGTAGGTGTTTTCCGTCGCCAAGTTAGGGCACGGAGGACTGAACTGCTCGGCATCCACTCCCTTCCGTCTAGCAGTTCCAGTGTGGTAAATAAAACTTCTTTTTACAGCCCCCTTGATCTCATGGTTCTGTCACTTTCTACCATAAGAAGTTTCTCTTCACACTAGTTAGATCTCTCGCTGCATCTCATAACATGCCTAGTATATTCACTTGTGCTTCATAAAGTAGTTAGATTCCTCACTTGTACTGATCTGTGGGTTCGTACAAATCTGGAACCAACTTCTTATCTATGAGTGAATGTCTTCGCACGATGAGGTCAATGTCTTCTAAACTGATTAATCTTCAAAACCTTCTGAGAATGCATATGACCTCTTCCCCTTCCCTCGCACCTTAATGCTGTCATAGGTACATATCCGTGGGAGAATTCTTCGGTTCTCATAGTCTGCATTCATTTGCAGAATTCCTACAGCATCACATAAACTATCCTGAAGCCAGTTCCTGTTGGTCCAGAAAAAGAAAGCCTTTGAAGCCTTTGAAAGTTTTGAAACCTTTCAAGTTAAAGTTTATGGCTTCAGTAGCAGCAGCAAGAAAGGGGGGCAGACAGAGACATGAGGGAACATCCAAGGATCTGCCAGAAGACTTGGAAGAAATGTACAAAACAGATCCAGAAGAGAGCTATGGACAGCGCAAAACCCGAATCCAATGGATTCGACGCTATTGGGTAGAACAGTGGTTCAAATACCGCTTCGTCACCCAGGAGTATGCTGAAAAGAATGCTATCAAGAGTCCATGGGGGGATATCTTATACAAGAACCTTGTACCCAGGACCAGAGATGAAGCCATTGCTCAAGGCTTCTACCCATGCATGGTCTGAGGACCACAGCCTGATGATGCACATCCGTCGTCACTTCTCTGGTGTCGTGACGACAATCTCTTCAAGCGCAACTTTCAGTTTGCCCAACAGTCAGCGAAGCTAAACAAGAAGAAATTTGGGCTTGACTTCTACCCTGGTCCCTCCTCACCAAGGGCAGATGGCACATGCGACGCCGAACCCAATATCATTGGTCCTTTTGCAAATCTTGAGGGCATGATCACTCACATCTTAGTACAAGGGGCTGCCGTGAATGACCCTCCAGCTGACTCTGAGTCTGATGAAGCTCCTGCTGTGCCGAAGCCAAAGCAGACGAAGAAACCAAAAGCTTCAAAGCCGGCCCCTGCCTCAAAAATCTCAAGGGCGAAGCCGTTGAAAACTGCACCTCCTGAAGTCAGTGTGCAGTCTGAAGACGTATCCCGCGTCTCCAAGCCCCAGAAGGAAAAGGAGCCCCAGCAACACACAGGCAAAGAGCTCACTGCTGCTGCCATTCTGCGCAGCGAAGCCATTGATCTATCAAGCGATGAAGATCTGGGAGATGACGCACTAGAACAGCTTATCAAAAGCAAAGAAGAAGCTGAAATCTTCAACAATCTGCCTCTCTTTAATGTCGCCATCATCCACAGCTTCATCGATGAATGATTTGACTCACCAGACATAAGCTTCAATGACCTGCAGCTGCCAGTTGGACTCAGTGTCGCCTTCCAAGGCGCAATTGCTTCAGAACTGGCCATTGCTCAACGCATCGTTGAGCTGAAGCAGAAAATTGATCGCGAAAAGGCTCAGTTCAAGAAGAACATGGCCAGCCTCAGCGTGCAGGAAGTGAGGAGCTTCAAAATCATGCTGCATGAGCTCAAAGAAAACTTTCTAAAGAAGCATGCTGAAGCTCAGGGCTCGCATGAAAGGATGAAGTCTTTGGCAGAAAAATGTGTTCAAGCCTACAACGAGGCGGAAAAGCGCAAGGCACTTGGGCGTCCTGGCATCGACCCCAAGATGGCCGCGAAGAAGAAGAAGAAGCCTGCTGTGAATGAACCAGAGGCACCTCGGCAAGAAGTGGTTCAACTTGTCTTCCCCACTGCAACGACTGGCTCGAAGCCAAAGAGCCGGTCAACAGCTTCAGAGCTAAAGAAGACAAGAACTGCCGAGGCTGAAGCCAGAAAAAGGAAGAGCTCTGAAGCCTCTCCTACTGCCCCCAGCAAAAAGAAACGCAAGACCAAGAAATCTAGGGCTGATCCCATAGAGCCCTTGATGGTTGAACCCCTTTCTGTCATTCACCCCAATACAGAAAGAAGACTGACAGTTCATGAGCTTGCTCCCACAGAGGCTCCTGAAGCTGAAGATATTCCAGCAGCCGACCCAATAGCTGCTGAAGACATTGGTCGTCAAGACAATGTACAAGATGATGCAGCCCTTCCTCAGCTTGAAACAAGCGAACTCATCAGTATTGGCCGTCCTCTGACGCCAATGGCACAAGATGAGTCATGGGCGGATCGCCCTCAGGAGGAAGAAGACTTTGAGGTCCAGCCCACTCCGACACCACAAGCGTCGTCTGCGTTCCGTAGGCTTCGCAAAGGTCCACGGCCTCAAGTCCATACTGCAGAAATTCCGGCTGCATCAGCCGAAGACAATGAAGAAGCACCACCAGAACCCACTTCCCCGCTCCATCAAGATGCAGTTCTCCATGAGAACGTGCCTGAGGTTGTACCTCCAACTACACACGCAGAGGAAGAAAATGTTGCGGCTCCCACCACAAATACTGAAGCCAATGTGGAGCCCACCCCACCAAATGCTTCAGCGGACAGCGAAGCTACCGAGCCAGACACTTCTGTTCCTGAGTCTGCTACAGGTCCTCAATCCGATTATCATATTGAGCACAGGCCTCATGTTCAGAAGCTAGTCCGAAGGCTGCCAAGGTTCCCAGGTCCTGCATCAGCACCTGGTTCCTTTAACATCAACAGCTTCAAGGCAGACAATACATTTTTCAATAGCTCCAAGAACCCCTATTCAAAGGAAAGGATTGTATCAGACAGGTTCTGGAGCTATTCTCAGCGCAGCTATTATTCATGCATCTTATACAACCAAGGCCGCATCTTTCCGCACAAGCGCCTTGAGGTTGAAGCCATTGCTGGTCTGCCATGTCTTGAGGAAGCCTTGGATTGCTTCAGGCAAGTGGGTCTGCTGCCGTTTGTGACTGATGAAGAGCACTGGAATGAAGAGCTTCTGCTTCAGTTCTATGCCACCCTTCATATAAGAGGATACAACAGAGATCCGAAGACTTGGATCCTGGAGTGGATGACCGGCAATGTCCATCATGAAGCCAATGCGTTTAATATCATTGAGCTCACCGGTCTGCCCACTCCAGGCGAATTCTTCGAGGAAGGATGTCAATCACATTCTGAAGCTATTGAGAGTATCTTCCAGAGGCCTGAACCCAATATGAGTCAGATGCTCTCAATGATGAAGCTATTGCCTCATGATGCACCTTATCCTACTGAGTTCTTCGTTGAAGACCTAGAGTACCTGCCCAGGACTATATATCACATCATCCGGCGGACTCTCTGGCCCATTAAGGGGCACTCTCCACATGCAAAGATTGAAGGTGCAATGAAGACTCTCATATTCTATATCCTGCATGGCAAATGCTTCAACGCATAGGATCTCTTCATACGCCAACTTGCAGCGTCAGGCTCGGAATTATTTGGTTTGAAGTTCTATGCCCCTTGGGTGATGAGGCTGATCAAACTGCACTCTACAATCTCGTATCAGCCCTTTGCCCGAAACCATAGGTTCTTTCTGCCAGATGTGGATACCTCTGCTGAAGCAATATATCCTGAGCCAGACAATCAACCAATAAATCTTCAGAATGCAGAACACCAGAGCTTCACGCAGAATGTTGAAGGTGTTGAAGCCATATCCAGGGTATATCCGTTGGCTGGCACTACACGTTTACCAGCATCAACTGAAGCCACAGACAACACAAATGCTCCAAGACCCAAGAAGCGTGCTCGTGTCCTCACTGATTGAGAGCTTCTTGTGGCCCTTCACCAAAAGCAAGATAGGCATCACGACTGGCTCAAACATCAGATGAAGAGCCTCTTGGTGGATGTCAATCGACTTCGAAACCTGCCACCAAGAATGCCTTCGTTACACATGAGACTTGCCGCCTGACATGGAAAGGGCTCTCAATGATATGCACTGCAGCTGAACTTGAAGAGGATGGCTTCACAGAGCGTTTCAAGTTTGACACCACACCTCCTAGAAGGGATGTGATGCGCAACACACCGTCACTTGAAGACTCTGAGTTTTCTTCATCTGCTGCCACAGTCACTGCCAGAATCATTGATGACAACTATGATGCTACTTCACCACCACCTACTTCTGCACCTCAAAGCTCTGCACCGCCAAACAACTCCACCGACCTTGCTGCGCCTGGAAACGCGTAGAAAACTCTATGTCTTCAAACCTTTTTGGTCATTACTGACAAAAGGGGGAGAAGCATATGATGTTTATAGTCTTCAAGCGGGTCAATATGGGCGGGTGCCTTATGTTTGGTTATATTTTGCTTCATGTTTACAACTCTTGTTTTTGCTTCATTTGGTTCTTTGAGTTGTAAACACTAAAACTGGATGCTCGTCTGCTACTTGTTTGCCACTCTGCTTGCGAAGATAAATTCCGCATGTGCGATGATAAATTCCGCACTTATCTCATTCTGCAGACGTCCATTTTCCATTATGCATGTCATTATCTTCATATACTTTCACATGCATAGTGGATTGTCATCATAAGCTGAAGTGGATCTCCACAAGTACAACCTGCCATGTGCATTTGCATTCCAAAAGCAAATTAACTTATATGCACATCTTCAGGGGGAGCCTTTGCAACTTATGAAGACAATTCCCTATCCTTTACAAAATTCACACTTTATATTCCCCGTTGAAAACTTCAACTAGTTTGTCATCAATCACCAAAAAGGGGGAGATTGTAAGTGCATCTAGTGCCACCCCTAGTTGGTTTTGGAGTATTGACGACAAACCTAGTTGAGGGACTAATGTGTTTGTGAGAATTGCAGGAAAACACAGGTAGAAGTCCCTCATTGATTCGGTTTTACTACCAGAGATGACCCCTAAAAATGTACGAAGACATTGAAGACAAAGGTGGTATATGAAGATATTCACATTGAAGACTATGACAAAGGAAGACACGTTATGAAGCCTATGGAGCTCGAAGACTTAGATCTTTCGTAGTTCCTTTTCTTTTGTGTTGAGTCATAGGAACCACCGTACTGTTAAGTGGGGTCCAGGAGAACCAGTCAGAATGACTGAAGTGATGCCTAAATCAAAAACCTATGTCTTCGAGCGAAGACAATGAGAGCGAATCTTGTCCAGAGCCGGACAAGTCAGCTTTGCTTGTAGCCCAAGTAAAGTTGCCGTGAGAGTTTGAAATCTGACCGTTGAGACACGTGTCAGTTCCTTAGTGACCCAGGGTCATTTCGGACAAATCAGGTCGGGTTGCCAAGTAGCTATAAATAGCCCACCTCCACAACCATAAACGGTTGGCTGCTCAGATTTCAGTGCACGACTTTTGTCGTTTGAGAGCAACCCACCTCGAAGCCTTTGAGAGAAAATTCCTAGTGAGGAGAAAAGCCCTAACCACCCAGAGCCAGAGCAAATTGGGCATCACTTAGGTCTTCTTGTCTGTGTGATCTGAAGACTTATTACACTTGAGGACTGTGAATCCTCCAGACGGTTAGGCATCGCGTTCAGAGCATCCAAGAGACATTGTGGATTGCCAGTGAACGAAGTTTGTGAAGGTTTGGGAGTCTACCTTGAAGACTTACCAGAGTGATTGGGCGAGGACTAAGTGACCTTAGCTCAAGGATAATACGGTGAGGACTTGGTGTCCTGAACTGTGTGTTCAGGACTGGGTGTCCGGGACTGTGTGTCCTAAGGTTTAAATACCTAGCCGCTCCAACCAGACGTACAATTGTCACAGCAACTGGAACTGGTCCAACATATCATTGTCTTCAACGAGTCACCGGTTTCATCTTCACTTCCTTTTCTTACTGTTACATATTGTGAAGCCATTGCATGATTGCTTTATCTTTTGTCTTCACAACGTGAATGTATGAACTGTTTGGCTTCATAACTTCTTCCAACCTGATCCTTATTACACTGCAGTTGTTTGTCATTGTGCTTTCACTCTATTGAATACATGACCATGGCTGGCCTAGTGTAATCTAACTTCCGCTGCATAGTAATAGGCATAATCTTCGCTGTTTGTCTTCATAACTCTCACGTTTTGAAGACTTTCATAAAAATCGCATATTCACCCCCCCTCTAGTCGATATAACGCACTTTCAACTATCACTAAAGTTCCTTCTAAAAGAGAGTTTTAGGCATTGACCGTCCCAAACTTCATTGACACTTTTGTTAAGCTCATTGCGGACAGAGTAAATAGGCCAAAATTGGACTGCTAGATGGGATGTGCCAAACCAAGTATCTTCCCAGAACCTGGTTCTGCTCCCATCCCCTATGTTCCATCTGTAGCCAAATTTCACAGCATGCATAATAGATTTTAATCCTTTCCAGAATCTAGATGTCTTAGGGTTGGAGGAAGGGACAAAAATATTAAGTTTATTTCCTAGGTATTTATGGGCAATAAGAAGCTTCCAGGGTTTCAGGTCTTCCTCATAGAATCTTTTAATCCAAGAGCCTAGAAGACATATGTTAATTTCTTGGAGGTTAGGTATGCCTAGGCCTCCAAAATCTTTTTTCATAGAGACTAGGGCCCAATTAGCAAGGTGTAGCTTCCTATTTCCCTCAAAATCATTCCACAAGCAATGAGACATTTGAGAATTGATGAGGTTCACTGCCCATTTAGGGAACTTGAAGAAGGAGAGGAAATACACTGGAATGCTAGCGAAACAAGCTTGTATGAGGATCAATCTACCTCTGTAAGAGAGAAGTTTGCCCCTCCACCCAGCAATCCTTTTAATGATTTTATCCAGAAGGGGTTGGACATCCTCTTTCCTCAGTTTATCATAGTGGAGAGGGATACCTAGGTACTTAATGGGGAAGTTACCATTATTACTGACTAGAATAGAGAGGAAGTGAGCTAACTCCTGATCATCCATGTTGATAGGGATGAGTTCACTTTTAGAGTAGTTGATTCTCATGCCCGAGACTTGTTCAAACCAGGTTAGAATAGTTTTGGGATTGCTACCATGTGTGGAGTCATTGTCTAAGAACAGGATGGTATCATTTGCATATTGAAGGCAGATGATGCCACCAGGGCAGACCTCAGGACAGAGCCCTGCAATCAGACTATGATCAGCAGCTCTGCTCAGCATTTTAGTAAGAACGTCCACTACTAAATTAAACAAAAGCGGGGAGATGGGGTCACCTTGCCTAAGGCCTTTACCAGCAAGGAAAAAATCACTTTCACAGTTATTTAACTTGACCCCAACAGACCCCCATGAGTAAGTTGCTGGATCCAACTCTCCTTTATGAAAGGCTTGGAAAAGATCTAAGAGACCATTTTTCACCAAGTCCCAAAAATGCTGGTAAAACAAGAAGGAAATCCTATCAGGACCAGGAGGCCCATCAGGATAAGAGCTAAAAATGGCTTCCTTCACCTCTGTCTCTGAAAAAGGGGCTTCTAGCAGCTCATTTTCAGTAGGAGAGACTTTTTCAGAAGCAGAGAAAAAATTGTTTTGTAGAGAGAACCCAGAAGGGTTTTCTTTCTTAAACAGGTCTTTGTAGAAGTCACTAGCCACTTTCAGCATCTCATCTACCTCAGTAACAGGGCCATTAGGGCCATCAAGGGAGTGAATGAGGGTTTTCCTCCTCCTCTGGTTAGCTACTGCATGGAAGTAAGCAGTATTTCTATCACCCTCCTTAATGTTCCTATCTCTAGACCTTTGTTTGGCTTTGATTTCTTCTTGAAGCCAAATTTTCTTGAGCTCTCCATGGACAAAGTTTAATCTATTAGTCTCAGCCTCAGAGAGGTCAGTGGTTTCTGCCTTAATATCTAGAGAATCAAACTCAAGGAGGATAAGCCTTTTGTATCTTCTAAGATTAGCTTCCTCATTGGAGTTCCACCCTTTGGTAGTTCTTCTAAATCTCCTGATTTTGATCTGCCAATTTTCTAGGGGGCAGCTGCTTCCAGTAGGCTCATTCCAGATTTTCCTGACTAGCTCAGTAAAATCTTCTCTAAGCAACCACCACTTTTCAAATTTAAAACTATTGCTCTTTGGAGTTTGGTTAAGACCAGAGTCCCAGAGCAAAGGAGTGTGGTCACTACCACATCTGGGCAGAGCTCTACAACTAGAAAGGGGAAAAACTATCTAATTCCGTGTCACAGAAAATTCTGTCAATGGTGGACATAATCCTGGAGCAGCACTTCCAACATATCTAGCAGAACTGTGGGTTTTCCTTCTGACAGGGCAATTCTCAACTTTATGGGTAACCATTTTGCAGATAAAACAACTCTTGGGCTTGACACATTTATCCAAATGATGCCCTGGTTCCCCACAGTTGTAGCAGATCACCTCAGAGTATGCCATAAGGCCCGAAGCAGGGGCAGGAGCAGTTTTCTAGATGTCTTATCTCTTCTTTTGCTGATTCTTACCTTGAGATTTCCAACCGATCTGAGAGTCAGAACCACCAGCAGATTGATCTTGGGCAATTACAGGAGCCTTCCCAGATTGTGCCCCCATTTGGGGCGGAGGTGGGCCGTACCACTGCCCAACCGTCGCTCCCCCATTGTGATAGGGGAAATTCATCGGAGTTCCTGGTTCTTTCTCATCCTTCAGCCAGATGTTGTCTCTCAGGAAGCAAAAATAACCACCAGACAGCTCAATTGAAGCAGATTGCAAGCCTAATTTCAATCTTCTGCAGGTTTGGGGGAGAGGTAAGGTAGGGGATCCACCTGCTCCAGCTCCGGTGACGTGCTGGTGGGCAGGAGTCCAGTCAAGCATTCCCATCTCGCAGCACGACATGGATCTCCTGAATTCACTTCTCCTTTCACCCATCGAACGAACGCAATCAGCGGCTCACTGGAGTGGGGCATCCTGTGCTTCTCCGAGAAATCTTCTTCGAAGTAGATCCGAAGGGCTAGATTCAGCAGCTCCCAATCCACCTGATCCTTGCACATCCGAGCATACCTGCGCGAGTGAGAGAACAGATTCGGTCCCTCCTTGGCTTCCTCCCTCGCAGCTTCCTCCTCTGCTTCCCTCCATTCGCGCGTGCACTGGGTCCAGGAGAGAGCGTCGTCGCGGATCTGCATCGCCCGCTCCCTCCATCTCCTCCCTCGAGTCTCCCGCAGCACCGCCGGCACGACGGAGTCGAGCGGCTGGAGCATCCATGGGAAGGCTTTGTAGACATGTGGGAGATGCATCTTGTACATCTGCCTGTCTTCCAGCCATTCCCCCGTGGATATGGCCGGAGACTCCATGGAGCGCACGAGCGGACTTGTTGAGGGGGGCAGGCGCGCCCGGAGTCAGGAGGCGAGGGGTGGCGGCGAGATCTATGGCGGCGGCGAGGGTGGAGGTAGTGGCGGGGGCGGCGGCGAGGGTGGAGGTGGTGGCGGGGGCGAAGGGGATCGCGAGAGCGGTCATCTATTAGCCAATTATGTGAACTAAACAGTCAACATATAAAATAATTTAAATATATATAATATAGCTAGAAGGGAAACATAAGTTGGACCTGGCGTTCCTATTCTTATATAGAAAAATAGAACAGACCTTTGTGTTTTCTTCAAAAAATACATAAATTGGGCTGCCAAAAATAAAACCTCGGATGGGAGGTCCATAGGCCGGTCGATACATGACGGCCCTAAGAAAATACAAACAGGCCTATGGACCTCCCATCCGAGGACGTGGGTTGCGCATGTTAAAAATGAAAGCCTAGACGGGGCAGCCCAAAACCACGTCCAACACTTGCCAAAACTTGGTCCCTCGTTTTCTCTGTGTTTTGCACACTCGGCATCGTGTGGGCATTTTGACTGTGCATCATATGAAGATGTGCTATGCATGAATGTTGATCAGCATGATGTTAACTGGCTGGTAGTTCCATTTTCGACCATGAATAAAACTTCCAACATGATGTTAACCCTGTTTGAAAAGGACGTGTTAATATAAATGCTCTGCCTCTGAAAGTTGCAGTTTCTTATCTGAAACTGAACTTGCAGTTTCTTATCTGAAACTGAAACTTGCAGTTTCTTCTCTGAGAATCACATTGTCTGCACTTTTATACTCCTATGAAACTACATTTTTTTAAGTGCTAAAAATAGATATCTAGAATTCATAAAATACTTCATATGCTCAATACTGCAAATCTGAAATTCAAAAGACATTCATATCTGAAAGTACTCTCAAAATACACAACACAAAACACAATTCACAACCTGCAAATACTGACAACCCTAAGCTCCTCGTAACAATTCACAACCTGCCCGACTATTGAGCTGGGGGGCAGCCCCCTCCTATTCCTCGGCGGCAGACAGTCGCCCCGTGAGACGATGTGAACGGTGAGGGAGAAGATGGCGGGGAAGCGTCGTTGGGCCAACTGCTTTTCTCCTCTTGCGGTTGGATTCGGTCGACGAAGACTCCACCGGCTCGCTCTGGCAGGACACCCTCACAAATGACACCCTATAGATGCTCGATCCTTCAATCTCTGGTGGATGCTCCATCTGGGATCAATACTCCCACCACCGCTCCCTCACGATTGGATTCGGTGAATCTTTTTTCTCCATGGCCCAGAGGAGCAGCTCCATATACTCCGGCGCGACTCCCTCTGGGAGTATCGCCGCCTTTTCGCTTTGTTGCAGATATTTGGCCATGGATGTCGCCGTCGCCACTAGTTGGTCCTTGTTGTCAAACCAAGACTGTATCTCCAACATCCTAGCTAGCTTCACAGGGTCGCCATCTGCGATCCTTACGTATTGTTTGTATTCCTCCATCGATCTACTTCTCCACAGCACCTTCACTCACCGGCGGTGGTTTTTGAATGGAAGAGGAGAGGAGCAGCGCTGGTTTTGGATTAGAACGGGAGAGGAGTGACGCTGATTTTGGACTGGAACATGAGAGGAGGGCGGTGGTTTTGAAATGGAAGAGGAGAGGAGTGGCGCTGCATTTAGATTGGAACAGGAGAGGAGCGACGGTGGTTTAAGAGGAGAAGAGCAGAAGAGCGGCGCTGGTCTTGGAAGTATTTTTTTGTTGTTTCGCGTATTTTGGGTCAAAGTTTGACCACGTACTGTATTTGACAAGCAAAATGTGAATGCATGTCACCAAAAATTGTATCGTTTGGTTCATATCTAACTGTACTTTCAAATTATACTCCCTCCATTTTTGTATACAAGGCCACAAACTCATATTACAGGTACTAAGGTAAAAATCAATGCTATGTTTAAGTCAATGTTGCAAGCTAGCTTGTCACCTTGATTGTCGTGTTAATTAATGTGGTTTTTCTCTCCCAAGCACAACAAGCCAACCCTCTTACTCCTTATTGGTTGATTAATGTTGGGAATGCAAGCTAACCTTCTCACTCCCGCATGCACACAAGGGATATTAATGTCCTCGGGTGCTAGTATGAGGCAAACGCCATCAATTTTTCCTCGATTAATGTTAGTGGCCTTGTATAGTTGCAAATTGTAATTTTGATAGTGGCCTTGTATAGAACGTATAACATATATTTTATGTGCGAAAATCATGGTCAATTATGACACAGAATAAAAGGGAGACTAGTTAATGTGGGGTATCTTTCTTAATTGAAGGGCAAATTGATTTTGATCCAGTCAGAGCGCGCCGACCCTCTCGTCCAATCCTAAATCGCTGCCGCACGCTCCTCTCCCTCTTCTCCATTTCAAAAGCACCTCGTCTCCTCTCCATCATCTCCATTCCAAAACCACCATCTCGCCTCTCCCTCTTCTCTATTGCAAGACCACCGTCTCTCCTCCGTTTTCTAGACGCTTTGCTCCATGGCGCGGGCGCAATCCATGGATACAAAATTAGTATACTGTATATTATTTAAAAGTCGAGGGCGGGGCTTTTCCTGCGCGGTAGGCGGTGGGGCAGTTCCGCCTAGTCGGTTCGACAAAGACGCGAGAAGACGAGGGAGTAGGCTGCTGCAAACGTAGGGCTGTGTGATTTGACAGCGAGTTACCGCAGGACAGGTGGGGCCCCCTGATTTGACTTGCCATTATCATTTTAACTGCGGCGCTACGACCGCGTGAGTCTCCCAGATTCTTGACCACCTCCATACAGGTGCCTCTCCCAATGCTCCACCATGTAGTAGAGGCTGGCTCTTGCATGAGAGCCCACTTCTCCACTTTTTCCTTGCCTCTCTTTCCTCCACATATGCAAAAATGTCATGTAAAGCGCACTATTGTACTTACTTTTACTTGCTCCTACAGGTGCTTAAGCTTGCCACATAAGCATAAAGTCTGATGTGGCAAGTTAATCAAGAAGAGAGAGACTAGTTTGGTGACCCAAGGAAGAAATGGTGCTAAGCGCGTGTACCTAGGTGAAAAGACAATTTTGAGTCTATAGCTAATTAAATGAAGCAAACTTAGCAACACCATTTCATTGGAAGAGGTCACTCCTTGGCAAATGCAATAAATACACATGCTTAGCACCGTTTCTTCCTTGAGTACGAAGAAAGAGATAGAGAGGAGTAAAAAATACACTTATAGCCAACCTTGTTGTAGTATGAGTGACTAAGTGATGACCATGTATGACATGCCAACATCAGATAGCCTAACGCACCGTGTTAAATCTCCAAGGGCGCGACCGTGTGAGTGATGCGACGGTCGTGGTAGGTGCGACCATGATATGAGCTGTTGGCAGCCCTTGGATCTGAGATCAAACGATCGCATGCTAAGTTGCTGAAAATTTGCAGAATAACCCTCCAGGATAGGATATTCACCCATAGGTCTAGAATCACGCCATGGAACCGTTCGATCTCAGATCCAAGGGCTCTCGGAAGCCTGTATCATGGGAGAATGGAAAGCCACTACCCTGCCGTTCGCACGCTGGCAGTTTGCTCCTACTCGTCCCCGCACGTCCTTCAATACTATGGCGGTTCGCTCCTAGTCGTCCCGTCCATTCACATTACGGCAGTTCCACTAATCCTAACCCTCCTCCCAAATCCATGGCCCAAATCTCCACGATCGGCGGTGAGTACAAGGTTAGAACCATCACCGGCGATGAGTTCGGCGTCATCTACACCCGTTATTCCGCGACGGTGAAAGGATGCCTTTCTCGCTTCAGACGCATGTTCGAAGACTCAGATGATGAGTGGGTCGTCGGGTTAGATGTTGAGTACACCATAGTCCTGGGACGAGAGAAGGATATAAAGGACGAAGAGAGGAAGAAGCCCGCCGTGATCCAGGTTTGCATGCATGACTTATGCTTGGTCTAGCACATATGCCATGCCGACATTGAGTGCCAGGATTTTAAGGACTTCCTCGAGAGCAACCTAGTCAAATTCGTTATTGTAGACTTTGGTAACGACAAAGAAGTCCTGCATCGGATAGGCCTCGTTGTAGGCAACACCTTCGACCTCCAAAAGAATCGCCTGGTGTCCTCTTGTCAGCCTTCAATGCTGACCCTGGCAGGAGCCATGGTTCATCCTTCATACGGTAAACTGGAGAAACCTCATTACACGTTTCATTGTCATGCATGGCAGCGGAATTTACTAGATATAGACCACATCCACTACGCTGCAATGGATGGCTACCTTTGCTTCAATATCTACAAGGGTTGGATGAAGAGCAACAGCCAAGTGTGCGGTTCAAGCAAAGAAGTATCGGCCAATAGGAACACGGACAAGGACGAAGTCGAGGACGTGGAAGAGGACTCCGAGTAAGGTGGCTGTGTCGTTGCTCATGGTGGTTCTAATGCAGTGTCTACCGGAATAGTTGCAAAGTTTAATTTCAGGTGTGCTTAATTTAATTTGAGGGGTGTGTTGTGCTGAGCCCCCAGTAGAACTATGTTATGTTTCTTCTCGTTACTTTAACTCTTCAGTATGTACATACTAGTATTTCTTACATTTCATCTTTTAGTTGGTATAGTACTACCACTCGTTTCTTCACATTATATACATACAATATATATGGCCAACATCATATAGCCAGCAGTTTAGTTGTCAAAGAATTCCAGGGTGCTTAGTTTTGTCAAAGAATTCCAGGATGCTTAGAGGGTGCTTGGATCCAAGGGACTTATTTTAGTCTGACTAAAAATAGTCTCTTTAAGAGGCTAAAGTTCCAAGCACCCCTGACTAAAGAGGGGCTAAAACTAGTCTTGAGACTAAAAATTTTTAGTCAGGGGTACCCCTACTAAAATGTGGATTAGTCCTCTCTCTACTCATTTAACTCCTCTCCTTTAACACAGGCGAGTTCTGGATTGGAGGGTTTGGAGGATAATAAATGCTCATTAACTTGATTTTAGCCTTTTTAGTATTTGGATCCAAGCATGGGTGAGGCTAGCATGTTTAGTCCCACTACTTTTAGTCATGGGACTAAAACGTATCCAAGCACCCTCTTAGTTTTATTTGATGGGTGGGTTGTGCTGGACACCATTATTGTGACTAGCCTTTTTAATAGTACTATATGCATAATTTGGTGACGAGCGCTCTCTATATGTACCACCTTTTTTAATTTCAAGTTTTGCTCCATGGCGCAATCCATCGATACTACTACTGTACAAAAGTATACATATTTTTAAAGGCTAGAGGGCGGGGCAGTCTAGCTTGGTTGGTTTCACGAGAGGCGAGGGCCTTTGTGATTTGATGGCTCATTACTGCTGGAAGGCGGGGCCTTGTGATTTGACTGCTCGTATAAATGCGATGACGAACTGATCGAGGAGGAGCAAAGAACTGTGCGGTATACTCAAGTTTTCCACTGGAGTAGTACTGCGACGGAGGAGCACGAAACACGGCAGCCCAGTGCCATATGGCGATAAAAAATGATATAATTTGCTAGTCATCTCATTGTTAGCATTGTTCTATTCATTCCCTCAAAAAAACATTGTTCTGTTCATGCCTCGCAGAGAACATGACACGTGCGGTGAAACACCCGAAGCAAAAGATGAAACACAGGAGCAAAAGAAGAAGCAAGATTATCAGCCCAAATGATCTAATTCGCCGCAGAGTTGTAACTGCTTCTTCATCGCCTCCATGATCTCCATATCCTTGCGCGTCTCCTCCGCCATCTTCATCATTGTGTCCATGACGCGGCATTTCTCGGCGCGAGCCTTCATCATCTGTTCCACGGCCATATTATGTACCTTGACAGCAGCCGGGTGCTCGATGCGGAGCTTCGCAAACTCTTCCTTCTATTCCATGGCGAGGTCCTGCAGCATCTTCGTCGAGGAACTACTATTCTCATGCAGCTTCTTCCAGCCGGTGTTCTTCTCCATCAACAGGTCGATCTCGTGGCAGAGCTTCGCATTGTCCTCCCGAAGTCGCAGGATTTCGCCGGTTGCCTTCTTCTCCGATGCAATGCTCTTCTTCAGCAGCATTACCAAGCCGGCAGTCAACTCCCCCTGCTGATTGAGCTCAGTGGGCATGTCGTCGAGGCTCTCCTTCAGCAACTCCATCAAGCCTTGGATGAACTCCTTCAGCTTATTGAGCTGATCGGGCATGCCGTCGAGGGATAACGACTCCATCTCCGCCGGCTCGGCATGTTCGCCTCCGCGGCTAGGGCGCTCCTGGGAGCCATCGCCTGCCCGTGAGAGATCTTTCGAGGTCTCTGCATGGCGGTGAGCCCTCTCTTTTTTTCCACAGCCTTGGTTGCCGCTCCCTTGTTACGAGTAGTTCTCGACCTAGAGCTCTGCTCACCGGCAATGGCAACGACGGACGAAGAAGAAGCACTTATGAGGAGGAAAGGTAGAGTGATTTTCGGTTAGGTAGTTCCCCTTTTTATAACCTAAGTACTAGCACTAGTACTAGTACCTGCATAGTGGGAACACGTTCAAGTTTGGTACGTACTACTAGTAGGTGTGAGCAGGCTTTCGAATGTGATGGGAACAAGGTAAAGATTAATTGATGGTTTTGGTTTCGAGCCCCGAAACGGCTCCCATGAGTTTAGCGGAACATAAATTTCAAGTATTACACTGCTCAAATGCGTAAATATTATGTTACTGTCAATTGGCACAAAATACGAAGGAGACCAATGGAAGTACTACTAGCAACCCACGATTTAACTACTCGCATGCGCGCAGTGGAGTAATAATGTCTTTCTTCCGCCCTCACGTCCACTCAATTTGCATGCACTGTATTAATTGACCATCAATGAAGTGAACGACTTTACACGCGTCAAATTATCACATGGGGTGGATCTTGGTACAAAATTGCGTCCGCCCGTGTACCCGCGTGTGCGTGCGAGGAATGAGTGCGTGCATGGCGTGTGTGCACATCTTCGCTTCGTGCATGTACCGCCAGTATGGCTCAGGGAGGACGAGTACATTCTTATGGAACCAGCAGCATGTCACTGTGATCAATCCATGCAAGGAGGTCGCGACAACGCCTACACATGTGCCACGTGGCTTCATGAACTGTAAGAGAGACACTGTGTAGCATGCCATTGGTATTCTAATTTACATGTTTTTCACATACTCGAAGTACTAGTAAGGTACAGTGCATTGCACGCATCAGATTTTGCAACCAAATTATGAATAAATACCACACTATAGCATGTAAGCTCTGAGTCATATATGCCTGATGTAGACCTTCGTTTAATTCTTATAGTTCATCTTATTCAAAATCAATTAGTTTTTATAAAAAAGCTAAGAACGCGGGAATAGGAAACACATGGGATTATAGTGGAATGTCGTCTTGAATCCTACAGGATTGTACAAGTGTTTGATTGTGCATAGAAAAAACGCAGAATTCTTTCAAAGAGGTTTGAGTGGATGGGATGTTTCCTATGAAATCTAGTGCAAATGAATCATATGGAAAAATTCCTATGGTTTACAATCCTATAATCAAACAACCAAGAAAGGAAAAATTCCTAATGATTAGAATCCTCCAAAATTCCTTTGAGAATCCTTTGAATCAAAGAAGCCCTTAATCTATTTTATGATTCATGGAATTGTGCGCTGTAAAGCATAAAGTAAAAACAAATAATGGCAATTCAACTAGAAAAAAGTTTGGGCAGTTATGATACGGATGATTCTAGAACAAAAGAGAACCACTGTTGTTTTGAGGTTTGTGCATTATGCTTAAGTTCAACCATGGAGTCTGCTAGATTGTACATGTGGCAAAATCCGGTGGGGGGCTAGAAGATGGTGCAAGGGGCTGAGTGGAGGGAGACTATGAAGGAACGCACAAGTGCGAGATCGATATTTAGAGAGAGAGGGCGAACACGTGCGCTGATGCGCGCAGCGGTGGAGCCATGAAAAATAAATGAGCTAGGGGGCCAAGCATTGCTAATCCTTTACGAGGAGGGTCAATTCATGAACTTAAACCATTTTTAGCAGCAATTGTCTAATGATCACATTCATATTAGCCTTGATATATAGTGATGTTAGGGGGGAGGGGGGCAGGACCCTTACTGCCCCTGTCTTCGCCATTGTGCATGCGTCTGAGAGATGAAGTGTAAGGCATGGATGATGAGAGGGGGACGTTGGATACATAATTAATGTGGGTGTATTAGCTATATATGTTAATCCTATATAGAGAGGTATAGATTGATCGATGTGTACGTGGGAAAGAGGGTGAGACCTCACTGGATATATTGATTGATTGGTTTGTGTGGAAAACTATGAAAGACCTAGCTATATACACACATACATAGAGGAACATCGTTTGTTGCGCATGCACGCATGAGAGATAAAGAATGCCCGATATGATGGAGAGGGGGATGTGTGTTGGTGTGTGCCTTCATGGGAGACCGACCTGAAGAAAAAGATTGCATGCGTGCGATGGATAATGCCGACTGGTAGTGTGTGTGTGCATGCATGCACGAGAGAAAGTTAGTGGTACAATTATAAAGAGAAGACTACTGTGTGGGTGTAAAAGAATAGCTGAATGGGTGAGGTCACAATCAATGTAAAGTTGAATTCAAATATTTGAATAAGAGATCCTAATGTTTGAAACCCATGCATGCATTAATATAACGGAGATCTGCGCGGTGTGGTTTGGAAACGAGCATGTTGTAATGTATACACATTGAACAAGGTCAGACTGATTTGAATTTGAGATACCGATGGCAGACATCATTTGGCCACGTCGCATCCATGCATGGACACACTATTCTAATTGGAGATGATGGGCAGCTTTTGCATCACATATCTATATCTATACCCCTATATATATATTATATTATATATTTTTTATATTGTGTGCGGGTAACTTTAACATTGAAAGATGGTCGTTGGATGAGGCGAATCCGATGGTCCAAAGATGGCAAATTTGAGCACTACTGGCCGTTGGATATCATCTAGATTCCACCAGATTTCGCCACATGTATAATCTAGAAGACTCCATGGTTGAACTTAAGCATAATGCACAAACATCAAAACACAATCACTTCTTATTTGTTCTAGAATCTTCCGTATCAGAATTGCCCAAATGTTTTTCTACATGATTTGCCATTATTTGTTTTTACTTTATGTCTTACGACGCACAATTCCATGAATCTTAAAATAGATTAGCTTTCTTATAAAAACTAGACGATTTTGAATGAAATGAACTATAAGAATTAAACGAACATCACCATCATGCATATATGACTCAAATCTTGCATGCTATAATGTGGTATTTATTCATAATTTGGTTGCCAAATCTCATGCGTGCAATGCACGTTTACCTTACTCTAGTCCAAATGGTGTTTGTGTGTGTTGTGCGTGTTGAGGTGCAAATTGTCTTTTTTTGGTACAAGTTAAGCTTGTTCTTCCGAAATTTCAAGCCGCGCCTTGTTATGCCAAAAATTCAAGCTAGCGTCTTTGTCTATCGTGCTGCGAAACTCCCGCCTCTTCAACCCGCGCCTTGTTAGCCCGAAATATTTAAGATATATCTTTGTCTCGTTGTGCTCCGAAAACTCCCTCCATCTCAACCCGCGCCTTGCTATTCCAAAATTACAACGCGCGCGAAAACTCCCACTCCTATGAAATCCCGACACGCGAAATGCCCGTGGTACCCCTGAACCGAAAGAACCGCCTCAAATCGGTGGGGGTACTTTCGTAACTTACCCCACATTTCGCACAAGCGCGTCTCTAAGCCATGGTTCCCCACTGCCATCCCATCCGCCCACCCATTCGTACACCGAGGCCGCGAAAACCCGTGACGAAACCCCACACCCTGCTCCGTCCGCCACCCAGCCGGAGCCTCTTCCCCGACGACGTTGTCCACAGCAACACCTCGACGTCCCTCATCCACCGTACCGGATGAGGATCCGTCGTCGATCTCATCGTCCCGCCGGTTCAGCCACACTGTCCTCCACCTCCAAGGAGCTGCCCCGACGTTTCCCTCGTCTTTCGCGCCACCTCCATTCCCACACCGCCGTCTTCCCCTGCACCAACGGAAGAGCATCATCACCATTTCCTCGGATGAAGCTGCGGCCTAATCGGCGCCACCAAAGAGGTTGTACACTAATCGCCGCATTTTCTTCTTGATTCGATCTCACGGTGCTGCCGGTGCTCGATCCCGAGTCGACACGGCGCGGCTCCATCCACGGCGGCGTCACCGGCCACTTCCTCCACGACGTCGCTCCCTCGGCGGCGACGTCCACATCAGTAGGACCTGCTACTGCTTCAACTCTCGCTCGCGCTGCTGCTCTGCTCTTGCTCTCGGTCCCTTGCCTGGTCTGCTCTTGCTATTGCTCTTGCTCGCGCTACTGCTCTCGCTCTTGCTTGCGATGCTGCTCCGATTTAGCTACACTTCACTTTGATGCCGCCGGGGTGAAGGAAGAACCAGCCGCAACGGGGAGTGGGGCTCGCCGGAGAGGTACCCCACTATCTATCTTAGGGTTCAGGATGGGGGCGGTGGTCGCCGGCGGTGGCGGGGCGTTGGCAGGGCGGTGGCGTGGGGATCGCCGGAGAAAAAGCTCGGCACAGGGGGGGGGCTAGAGGGATGGCCAGGGCGGCGGCGGACCGGCGGTGGGGAGTGTTTTTGGGGCGGGCGGGGCGGCACACCGCCGGCCGCGGGTGGCGAGGGGCTGCTGTTTGGCCGGCTCAGGGGGGTGGAGGTTGAAGATGAACCGCAGGCCCTTGATTTCGTATCCAACGGCTGCAAAATCGACTGACCAGAGATGAAAAAGTCAGTCGACCGACGTGTAGCCTCACCTTGCTAGTGCATTTATTTTCGATAGCAAAATCCAGTTTCGATAGCAAAATTCAGTTTCGACAGTTAAGTTCAGTTTCGACAGTTAAGTTCAGTTTCGACAGTTAAGTTCAGTTTCGACAGTTAAATTCAGTTTCGACAGTTAAGTTCAGAGATGAGTGGCTGATGTATTTTACATCTAACACTTTGTGGTTATGTATTTTACATCATGTATTGGAGATGCTATTAGAATTCCACTCAGGTTAACGTTGTTCGTTGTCTCTCTTGTCCTGCTTCAGCCTCGGCGTCGTACAACTCACCGGAGCTGCTCCAACGACGAAACCCTCCATCACAGCGGAGTAGTACCTCGGGCTCCATCTCCAGACGCCTAAGATCTTCGTCCCCTCCTCCGACAGCCAAATCAGCCGGAGCATCCTCACCAGCCAACCCAATCACGCTGATATCGACATGGCTTCGCCAAAGAGGTTGTACACTTGTTGCATCTCTTTTTTACTCTACATGTTATATATATTGTCCAATGAGCACTTGTAGTAACGGGAAATACGATTATTTTATCCTACTATATGACAAGCAGTGAGGTACCAGACAACTTAGCTATCTGTGATGGACTCTCTTGAACGCCATCATTATTTATCTCTGCGCGTTTGAGCTATGCATTTGTCGATGTGCCTGGGAGTTGATGTAGTATGGCAGTGGCCTGGGTCCAAAGTAATAGAAGTAGCACAAAACATTTTTTAGTGTAGGATTTTCCTTGCTCAAGACTGCCTACTAGAATCGCCAGTGCTTGAAAGGAAATGTGAATGAAAAACATCGGAATTGGAAAGTTTCCTATGGTACTACTTTTCATGAATTTGGTGCAAAGGAATGAAGCAAAGGAAAACTATAGGATTTGTTCCTTTAGTGTCTCCTTGAAAGAAAAACCGTAGGAATTCTAATTTCCACTTCTCCTCCTTTTCATATTCCTATTCATCAAGCACAAGACTAAGAGATAGTAGCATAATAGCATTATGACCGTACATTTTCTTGTGGTTTGATTTAATCTCACCATGCTTTTTTGCATCCTATGATCTTCCAATTGTTGTGAATCAAACACCCAGATTGGCAGAAAATCCTGTGTTTTTAAATTCTCTGTTTTGCACGTGCATTCCTATCCTATTCCTGTCTATTTCCTATCCCTGCATTGTTAGAATCCTCAAATTCAAACAAGCCCTTACTCAATTACTTCAGTTACAGATATGTGTCAAAGAAAACCTTGTGTGGTTTGTCCTGCTCCTGCGGCGCTGTGTTCCACCCCAGCTCAGCTGCTCCAACGACGAAAGGGTTCACCACAGCAGGGATCCGCTCTCCAGACTGTCTTTCGCCACCTCAGATCTTCTTCCCCGCCGCCGGCAGCCACGGCAACTGCATTACCATCATCAACTATGCAGATGACCTTGAGGACTACACGGGTCCGCAAGAGAGGTCGCACTCTTCCGTGTCTGCTTACGTTATGCGTCGCTTAATATCATGACATGCTACATTATCATCGTGTTCACCTATTAGACTCCGAGTCAGGTCCAAACTAATGCTGAAACTTGAGTTTTTAAATGGTTGTGGGGTACATATTGGGGCAGCAATCAGTACTATCTGTCTACTATCTGGTTAATCTCCGGTGTCTACTATGAGTTTCATGTTGGGTGCAAACAAACATTAAAGGAGCCATTATTTGTATTTTAACTAAAACTATTATCTGCCTGCTATCATTGGTTTTGGGTCTATCCACAGTTTGCTACCATCACTCTGGATTTGTGCATGCACTCCTTACATAATCTCACTATGTTTTATTCCTATGCATGCCAGTTATTGTACACAATGGAACTGATCATGTAGAGCAAAAGAGACAAGCCTTGCGTGGCAATAAAATTTCATGCAGATGTCGTTCCATGGTGGGCGCAAAGGCAGCCCCCCTCCACCCATTTCGGATCGTAATCAAGAGGAAGATAACTATTATGAGGGGGATTCAGAAGGAGAAGACCACTCCTATTTACCCCATGAGGTCTTTGCTCTAACTTGGCATGCTGATGTTGGTAATATCATGCATATGATGCCTTGCATTGCTTACTGTATACATTAAAGATCTCATCTGCTTAGTTTAGACATGCTTTGTGTCAATGTCATCTGTTTAGTTTCTTTATCGTATATGTGAATCATGCAATGCCATCTTGTCTGGCCAGGCATCATATATGTGAATTTTGCAATGCCACCCTGGTTAGCCAGTCATCTTATATGTGAATTATATCATGCCATCATTTTTTTATTACGTGTTAAATTTGTCAACAATTTTAGCACATTCAATTACTCTTCCTGCGCATCAGCCATTTGGCACGGTCATGGAAAAATATGGAGTGGAAACAAGGTCTTCAGAGCAGACAATGCTATCTGCCGAAGTGCATGTCTTGCTGGTTACCGATAGCTCCTCAAAGGAGGATTCAGAGATAGATGACCAGTCATATCCCCCCCCCCGAGGTGCATGCCCTAACTTGGCAGGGTTATGTTGCTCATATTGTGCGTATGGTATCTTGCATTGCTATGTCATTTGCTTAGTTTAGACATGCTTTGTGTGAATGCCACCTGTTTAGTGTCTAATTACCATATATGTGAATTATGAAATGCCATCTTGTTGCAAGACATTATATATGTGAATTATGCAATGTGATCTTGTTGCAAGGCATTATGTATGTGAATTATGCAATGCCATGCTGTTTAGGCAAGCGTCATATATGTGAATTATATCATGTTGTCCTTTTTTGTATTTCTCATTGCTTTTGTCGACAATGTTTGTATATTCAACTGCTCTTCCTGTGCATCAGCCATTTGAATTGGTTATGGAGAAATCTGGAGTGAAAACAAGGTCTTTAGAGCAGACAAAGCTACCTGCTGAAGCAGATATCTTGCTGGTTATAGATAGCTCTTCAGAGGAGGATTCAGAGGCAGATGACCAGTCCTATTATCCCCCTGAGGTGTATGCTCAAACTTGGCAGGGTTATATTACTCATATAATGCATATGTTGTATTGCAATGCTTAGTTTTTACATCATATACACAATATTGAATGCCATCTCCTTAGTTGACACATCATATATGCGATTGCCCTCTGCTCACTTCCTTAGTACATAAATCATATATTTGAATTATGTCGTGCGATGATGTTTACATAGACAGCATGTATTTGAATTATGGCATGCCAACCCATTTTATAAAGACATAATATAGTTATATCATCTCATCCTGTTTACATAGTCATTATATTTAAATTATGTCATTCTATCCGTGAATTATATCATGCCATCATGTTTCCATCGACGGCATGTTTGTGATTTATGGCATGCCAACCACTTTAATAGACACATTGTATAGTTATATCATGTCATCCTGTTTACATAGTCATCATATTTTGAAGTATGTCATTCTATCCTATTTAGTTAGCCATCATACATGTGAAATTGTGTCATGCTATCATGTTTAATTAGCCATCATATATGTGAAATTATGTCCTGCTATTCTGTTTGCTTAGACAACATAAATGTGAATTATTTCATGCCATGTTTTCTTCCATACTATCCATTGCACCTGTCTATCTTACAATGTCTGTACATTCAATTACTTTTCTTGTTTATCAGCCATTTCAATTGGAGGGAGTGATGGCAGTATCTGTGGGAGTAAAAACACTGTCTTCAGAAAAGATCGTGCTACCTATCGTTGCAGATTGAACCACGGTTGTACTTGCCCAAGAACCAGCCCCACCACACATAACCCACACTCATGCAGATTGTACCCCTACCTAGTTGGACAGAGAACCAGCTACACCCCTTCTAACCCCAACCCCAGCAGATAGACACCCAGTTCCCGTTGGCACATCACCGTATCCATCACAGAGCACCCAAACACGAGCAGTTAGTAAGGCAACTGCAGTGCCCAAATCACGAGGACCACCACTCCGAACCCGAAGTCAACGCTTAAAGCAGAAGAAGAATTGTTCTTAGGTCAGGTTCCGTAGCTATGGTTCATACTACTTTGCTCCTGCATCACTGTATTTACTGATACCAACTAATTTCAAATTTGAAGAATGCAATTGAAACTCCAATGGCACAACAGGTATGTTTTAAACCTGTTTCTTCAACGTGTTTGGCTGTTTGCTGTTGTAACTTGCTCTATGTTGATTTCAGTTTCAATTGAATAAACAGTTATGTTCTCATGCCATGCACATTACAAGTGTTGTTATTGCTGTGTAGTTTCCCACACTTATATTCTGTCTATGCTGCTTTGTCTTAAATAGATATAATTCGAACTGTATCTATCTTTATTTGGCAACATAAACTAGAATGATATAGACCATACAGTGACCATACTACATAGATATATGTTTGTTTCATGCTGTTATCCTGTCCACCTTACTACTGAACTGGTTTACCAAAATGAGTTTCATATACTACATTGTAAACCTGAGATGTGTTTGTTTATTTCTCTTTTAGAACACGGATAAAATATTGGAGAAGAGTACCCTGTTATGCAATGGTAAAGGAAGTAATGCAGATAAGGTTCAAGATAGTGAGACATCCCTGTTGGTCTCCAAGAAAGCTGATAAAAACTACATTGAAGACAGTGAGACAACCCCAAAGTCCTGTCTTGATGTAGTGTTCGAGTTACTAGCTACCACTGCTGGCACCAGCTCTTCGAACTCATTGCCTGAATCAGTTCGGCTTCTTGAGTCTCAACTTCAAGTTGAAAGACATCGATCAGATGTTATGCGACAGGAAGCCGAAGGACTGAGGAAGTCCCTGCAGAATTCAGATGCATACTTTCTGGTGCAACAGCAAGCGCTGGAGGACTTAAGCACCAAACAAGAGAAACTTAATAAGCTTGCTAAGCATCTTGCCAGCATTATGGGTACCCAGGATATTGTTTCTTGAGCTCTTCTGAAGTGGTTTTAGTTCTGGAATTGTTTTGCTGCGGCGTTTATATGCTGCTGTGTTCCCTATATTTGCACTGGTGGCGAACTTTGATGCCCAGTGGATGTAATATGTGTAATAGCCGTGATAGCCTAGTGTAAGTTATTTGCTTATTTATTTCCTTGTTGTCTTGTTTATTTGTTTGCTTGTAGTCAGTGCAGTTCTTTTTCTACAGTTTGCTAGTGGCTGCAATAACCTATTTTTTAAAACTAGGCCACAATAACCATGGGCTAATATTTACTGTAGTGACACTGGGCCTCCTACGGGCCGTAGAAACAGTGGGCCTTCTACGGGCCGTAGAAACAGTGGGCCTTCTACGGGCCATAGAAACAATGGGCCTTCTATAGGCCGTAACATCAATGGGCCTTCTACGGGCCGTATCATCAATGGGCCTTATACGGGTTGTATGATCGATTGGCCAAACATGGGCCAAACAGACCGCATTCTGGCCGTAAACTAGCTAGAGTTGGAATCGTCCGTTCATGGGCCGACCATAACGGGCCATCGTTAATAGGTCGTATTTGATGACGCTATGAAAATGGCCCAATGTATTAACGGACCACAAACGGGCCGACTGTAACCACTGGCTGAATTTGGCCCACAAGCAGAAAATGACAGTAACGGGCCATAAGTAAATGAATGCTAGAAATGAGCCCAAGAATAAATGGGCTCTGAGAAGACCGAAAGATAACATGGGCTAGAGATGGCCCAATGGAATAACGGGCCGTTAATTGGTATAAAGTGATACACTGTTCATTACGGGCCAGTTTCACCACGGGCCGTTAATGGGTGTAAAGTGATACACTGTTCATTGCGGGCCAGTTTCAGCACGGGCCGCTAATGGGCCAAGAGTTACAAAGGGCCTCATATGGGCCGAAAGATGTCATGGGCTATACATGGGCCAGAAGTGAAAACGGGCTGGAATCATATTGGACGGCCTAGATGACGCTACTGGGTCTAATTCGGATAGGGCGTAACAGGCCTTGGGTTAGAGGGATGTAAATGGGCTATATGCGAACATGGCGTTAACAGGCTTTCCATGGGCCGGCCCGCCAGCTTTTGACCAAGTCAAATGGGCCGGCCTTTTCACAGGAATGGGCCACTGTTGGGCCGTGCCACGTGTCGATGTATCATAGGCGCCTTCTGTCCAATGAGTGGATGACATCTGTCCCAACGATGAGCCGACACGTGTTTCCTCTAGCCAATGATGATTTTACACGTTGAAAATCCCCATTGGTCGAGGCTGTTAACGGGTTATCGGATCCAAAACCCGACCCGATAGCTTAACGGCGTTCCGTTACGGTGGATGCCACGTGTCGGTCACCCTTGACAAAAGCACTTATGTGACGCGCGATTTATTGTCATGGAAGTGGACACTTTCGTGATGATAATTTTGGTAATGTCATGGAACACTTCTACGACAGCACATGTATGACTATCTTGATTCTATCATAAATTTGTCATGGATGTACATGCATGACAAAAAAGTGACCTACTGTGACAAACACGTATCATCACGAAAGTGTATTTTTTTAGTGTTGGTGTAGGTGTCTTAGCAGTTTGTTGGAGAAGTTGTGATTCTTCAGATTCCCATCATCATGGTTTCCTGCAGATGATTGGCTGAAGGCCGCGAGATCTATCTCAGCGCGCTCGTCTTCATCGCCGACGACTCTGCTTGGCTCCATGAGGCTCCACTCGACGTTGACGCGCTCCCCGTCCGCAGGGCGACGCACTTCCGCGCATGCGTCCGCGGTATCCTTCTTCGACAGTCGTCGACTCAGTATCAGTCGACTCCTACGGCATCCTCGCTTCCCGTTGTTCGCAGGCACCAGCGATCCGGTCGGTCGCGGCTTCAGCGGTGGGTGAGACATGCGGTGGCCCGCCAATCGGCCACCCCACAAATCGTGACGATTGAGCCCGATGAAACTCTCAATGGCCTGTTCGATCTGTCGACTGGCCCCGTCGAGACTGCATCCGAGTGCGACAGCAGCGACCCCGCGGTGGAAGTCTTGATGGTCAATGGACCACACAGTCCCCCTGGCTTCCCCCATGAAGACGGTAGCGATGGCGTCGACGACCCATCACATGTCCACGAGGAGTACCGCCCCGAACCCCTCTCTTCGCAGCGGAGGGAAGATCTTCGCCGCCGTAATATGGATGCACTTCACACTCCTATCATTGGAGAAACCCCCGAGGCCTAGGCCTTGGAGGAGGCGTGCCTGGCCAACTTGGCTGAGCGCACTCGACTGGAGAACCTCCAGCGCGCACTCGACGAGCGTGCTCGGCAGCGAATTCCTGAGTCCAGTCGACGATAACTTTTTCTGCCTCCGACTCAGGTATACCAAACTCCGATCTGGAATCTCACAGCTACAGCTCGAATAGCAGAGTCAATTCAACCTTCCCAGTCAGAAGCTGGCCGAGGTTTGATGCATATCCGGGCTTTACTCCGGGCAGCAGGAGAGCAGAATACAGCAGTATCTTAGTCGCGGAATAGGATTCAAAGCAGATCTATGGGGGCAGATACTGTCCAATCTGCTCACAGCCCAAGATCGCCTCCGTGACATGAGGGACGTGGGCACCGGCAAGATCAGTACAGGAACCGTGAGCAGTATGATCATCGACTCGACCACAATGACCGTCGTCGAGTGCCCACGCCTCCTCCGAGGAGTGGGTCATACGTGCCTCGGCGGCAAGATGACAGGCGCTCCCACAGCGGTGAACGAAGAATTCCGGTCGACCCCAGAGAGCCAGGCTTTGATGCAAGATATATTCTCGTTCAAGGTCTGGTTGCTAGGAATCGGGCTCACAGAGAAGGCCATGATAGAGATTATCCGACTGGAAGCAGGGTGCATGTTTCAGGACCCGAGTGTTTCAGTAGAGCCATCAGAGCAGCAGTGATTCCTCCCAACTTCAGGTTGGCGACTGGAGTCAGCAAGTTCACCGGCGAGTCCAAACCATACACTTGGCTTGAGGACTACCGAGTGGCTGTGCAGATTGGTGGCGGCAATGATGATGTGGCCATGAAGCACCTTCCCTTGATGTTGGAGGGCTCAGCCAGAGTGTGGTTGAATCAGTTGGCTCCTGGCAGCATATATAGTTGGGAGGAACTTGCTCGAGTGTTTGTTAGAACCTTTGAGGGTACTTGCAAAAGGCCAGCAGGGTTGACAGAATTACAGTCCTGTGTTCAGAAGCCGAATGAAACCTTGAGAGATTATATCCAGAGATGGATCACTCTGCACCACACAGTGGAGAATGTGTCGGATCACCAAGCAGTTTGTGCCTTCAAGGAAGGAGTTAAGTACAGAGAGTTGAACCTGAAGTTCAGTCGGACAGGAGATATGTCCCTGAGTCGAATGATGGAGATTGCCACCAAGTATGCCAATGGTGAAGAGGAAGACCGACTCCAGAGTGGCAAGCACAAAACAGTCGCCCAAGAAACCGGAGGAGGGAATTCCAGTCGGAAACAGAAGCGAAAGACCGAACCAGCTGCTCATGGTGAAGCTTTAGTTGTTGCCCAAGGAAAGTTCAAAGGAAATCCCAAAGGGCCCTGGACTCCCAAAAAAGTTAAAGATCAAGATGGGAATGATGTGTTGGATTTACCGCGCCATATTCATACCAAAAAAGATGAAGAGGGGAATTTCATTTACCCTAAACACACCACTCAACAATGTCGTCTCCTGATCCAGCAGTTCCGAGAGAAACAACCCAAGGAGAAGGAAAAGGAGTCGGACAGAGGTGAGGATAGGGAAGAAGATGATGATGGTTTTCCCAATGTCAATTCCACGCTGATGATTATTGTTGATGTTGAAAGAAAAAGTCGATTGAAAGTTATTAATAGAGAAGTAAACATGGTTGCTCCAGTAACACCCAGTTATCTGAAGTGGTCCCAGACTGCCATCACATTTGACCAGTCAGACCATCCAACACATATAGCCACCCCTGGGAGGCAAGCACTGCTGGTCGACCCAGTAGTTGAAGGCACTCAACTGACTAAAGTGCCGATGGATGGTGGCAGTGGCCTGAATATCCTTTATGCTGAAACTTTGAAGGGAATGGGAATTCTGATGTCCAAGCTTAGTGAAAGCAACATGAGTTTCCATGGCGTTATACCTGGCAATAAGGCTCAGTTACTCGGCCAGATCACCCTTGATGTGGTTTTCGGTGATTCCAAGAATTACCGCAAGGAAAAGTTGACATTTGAGGTTGTGGACTTCAAGAGTGCTTACCATGCTATTCTGGGTAGGCCCGCTTATGCATGTTTTATGGCTCAACCATGTTACGTGTATCTCAAATTGAAGATGCCTGGTCCTAGAGGAGTAATCACTGTCACTGGCAATCGGCAGAAGGCAGAAGAGTGCTTCCAAAAGGGCTCAAAAATTGCCGATGCACAAATGGCAGTAGTAGAACTGCAAGAGTATCAGAAAAATGCAGATCCGAGTGATTTGCTGCGAGCCAAGAAGCCTGCCACAGATTCTGCATTTCAGTCGTCCGGTGAAACAAAGCCGATTCATATTCACCCGACCGATCCCGATGCTGCTCCAACCCATATCTCAACAACACTCGACGGCAAATAGGAAGAAGCGCTCATCCAGTTCCTCCGTGAGAACTGGGACATCTTTCCATGGAAACCTTCTGACATGCCGGGTGTACCCAGGAGACTGGCTGAGCATCATTTGCGAGTCGACCCGAAAGTAAAACCAGTCAAAGAACATCTCCGACGGTCCGCCGTCCAGAAGAGAAAAGCAATTGGCGAGGAAGTGGCTCGGCTCCTGGCAGCTGAGTTTATCCGAGAGATTTACCACTCCGAGTGGCTCGCCAATGTTGTCATGGTCCCCAAGAAGGACGATTCACTTCGCATGTGCATTGACTTCAAGCATATCAATCGGGCCTGCCCGAAAGATCATTTTCCTCTTCCCCGCATCAACCAAATTGTTGACTCAAGTGCGGGGTGTGAGCGTTTGTCCTTCTTGGACGCCTATTCCTGGTACCATCAGATCCGACTGTTTGGACCCGATGAGATAAAAACGGCTTTCATCACTCCATTCGGATGTTTCTGTTATGTCACTATGCCATTCGGCCTGAAGAACGTTAGAGCCACATTCATGAGGATGATCCAGAAGTGTTTACTCACTTAGATCAGTCGGAATGTGGAAGCATACATGGACGACATCATGGTCAAGTCACATAAGGGTTCCACCTACTGGCCGACCTCGCTGAAACCTTTGCTAACCTCAGAAGGTATGATATCAAGCTTAATCCATCGAAATGCACATTCGGAGTTCCTGGTGGAAATTACTCGGGTTCCTCATTTCCGAATGAGGGATGGACGCTAACCCAGAGAAAGTTGGTGCTATACTTCGGATGAAATGCCCTGTGCGTGTGCACGATGTCCAGAAGCTTACTGGTTGTTTGGCTGCCTTGAGTTGATTCATTTCTCGCCTCGGTGAAAAGGCATTACCTCTTTACCGACTGATGAAGAAGTCTGGTAAGTTCGAGTGGACCCTCGAAGCTGATGCAGCATTTGCAGAGCTCAAAGCCCTGCTTTCCACCCAGCTGGTGCTTGCTGCACCAATCAGCAAAGAGCATTTACTACTTTATATTGCAGCCACTAGACAAGTTGTCAGTACAGTACTCGCGGTCGAGCGGGGGGAAGAAGGAAAAGCCTATAAAGTTCAGCACCCAGTATATTATGTTTCTGAAGTTCTGACTCCGTCGAAGCAAAGATATCCACATTATCAGAAGCTTGTTTATGGGATTTACATGACCACGAAGAAGGTTGCACACTATTTCTCTGATCATTCCATTACAGTTGTCAGCGACACTCCATTATCAGAGATTCTGAACAACAGAGATGCAAATGGTCGAGTGGCAAACTGGGTGATTGAACTCCTTCCCCTGGACATCAAATTTGAGGCAAAGAAAGCTATCAAGTCCCAAGCAATAGCTGATTTCCTCGCCGAGTGGATCGAACATCAACTTCCGGCCCAAATTCACTCGGAGCATTGGACCATGTTCTTCGATGGGTCCAAGATGCTGAATGGTTCCGATGCTAGGGTGGTGTTGGTATCCCCTCGTGGTGACAAACTCAGCTATGTTCTCCAGATTCACTTTGACTCCTCCAACAATGAAGCTGAATATGAGGCACTTCTGTACGGGTTGCGTATGGCCATTTCACTTGGCGTCCGTCACCTCATGGTCTATGGCGACTCGGATTTAGTGGTCAATCAGGTGATGAAGGAGTGGGACGTCAGAAGCCCAGCTATGACTGGTTATTGCAATGCAGTGAGAAAGTTATAAAAGAGGTTTGAGGGGTTAGAGCTCCATCACATCCCTCGACTGAAAAATCAAGCAGCCGATGATCTGGCAAAGATAGGCTCCAAGAGGGAAGCCATTCCCAGCAATGTATTCTTGGAGCATATTCATACACCTTCAGTTCAAGAAGATCCCTTCACTGAAGAGCCCCCGCAGCCGAAGAGTGCCACCGATCCAACTGAAATCGAGGTTCCAGCCGTGGTCGATTTGATTATGGAGGTTTTGGTCATCACCCCCGATTGGACAGTACCATATATCGCGTACATTCTTAGAAAGGAACTCCCAGAGGATGAAGAAGAGGCTCGACAGATCACCCGTCGATCTAAAGCCTTTACCGTGATAAGAGGACAGTTGTTCAGAGAAAGTGTGACTGGAGTTTGCCAGAAATGCATAACACCGGAAGAAGGTCGAGTGATCCTCAATGACATCCACTCGGGGACCTGTGGTCACCATGCGTCCTCTCGGACCATTGTGGCCAAAGCATACCGAGCGGGATTTTACTGGCCACGGGCAAATGAGATGGCAAAAGAAATAGTCGACAAATGTGAAGGTTGCCAGTTTTACTCCAACATGTCTCACAAGCCTGCGTCGACCTTGAAGACCATTCCACTCGTCTGGCCTTTTGCTGTTTGGGGATTGGATATGGTTGGACCTCTGAGGACTGGTAGGAGTGGATTCACTCATGTGCTTGTAGCAGCCGACAAGTTCACCAAGTGGATTGAAGCCAAGCCTATCAAGAACCTTGAAGCCAGTACTGCTGTCAGCTTCATCGGAGAGTTAACATTCAAATATGGTGTTCCACACAGCATCATCACTGATAATGGGTCAAACTTCGATTTTGATGAGTTTAGAACTTTCTGTGCTTCCCAAGGAACTCGAGTCAACTATGCCTCAGTCGCCCACCCCCAGTCGAATGAGCAAATGGATTGATTCTCAAAGGACTGAAACCCCGACTGATGCGTGACCTCAAACACGCAACACGAGCCTGGGTCAATGAACTTCCATCAGTATTGTGGGGATTGAGGACAACTCCCAATCGGTCGACTGGCAGAACCCCCTTTTTCTTGGTTTATGGAGCCGAAGCTGTAATTCCGAGTGACTTGCTCCACAATGCGCCCTGAGTCGGGCTTTTCACAGAAGAAGAAACAGAACAGGCACGACAAGATGTAGTTGATCTCCTGGAAGAAGAAAGAGAGATGGCCTTGATCCGATCAACCATCTATCAGCAAGACCTGCGTCGATTCCATGCCAGAAATGTGAGGGGTCGAGCATTTCAAGAGGGAGACTTGGTTCTCCGAGTGGATCAGCAGAAACCACACAAGCTTGCTCCTGCCTGGGAAGGCCCCTTCATTGTCACCAGAGTGCTCCACAATGGAGCGTACCACCTCTACAACGTCGAGCACAAGAAAGACGAGCCGCGAGCTTGGAATGCGGAGCTACTCTGCCCCTTTTATACTTAAGCACTCAGACTATTGGGATGTAATAAGAAGCACCTTTGTAGTTTCTTTATCAAAGACAAGAGTTTTTACAGTCTTCTAAAATAATTGTCGATTGCTTACATTTGTTTCTGAAATCCCCAAGTGGGTGGCTTAGCTGTGAATCCGTTTCTCCTAAGTTTAAAAAAGCCTACCAAGTGATGAGCAAGCTCACTCGGTGGCTTAGCTGCGAACCCGGTTCGCCTAAGTTGAAAAAAATCCTACCGAGTGATGAAGAAGCCTCTCACTCAGGGGCTTAGCTGCAGTCCAGTACTCGCCTAAGTTTCAAAAATCCTACCGAGTGATGAGCAAGCCTCTCACTCGGGGGCTTAGTTGCAGTCCAGTGCTCGCCTAAGTTTCAAAAATCCTACCGAGTGATGAGCAAACCTCACACTCGGGGGCTTAGCTGCAGTCCAGTGCTTGCCTAAGTTTCAAAAATCCTACCGAGTGATGAGAAAACCTCACACTCGGGGGCTTA
>NC_057803.1:445467729-445467950 GCF_018294505.1 Triticum aestivum | reverse complement strand
GCCTAAGTTTCAAAAATCCTACCGAGTGATGAGCAAACCTCACACTCGGGGGCTTAGCTGCAGTCCAGTGCTCGCCTAAGTTTCAAAAATCCTACCGAGTGATGAGAAAACCTCACACTCGGGGGCTTAGCTGCAGCCCAGTGCTCGCCTAAGTTTCAAAACTCCTATCGAGTGATGAGCACCTCACACTCGGGGGCTTAGCTGCAGTCGAGTACTCACCT